>NC_056734.1:40988676-40996176 GCF_019279795.1 Protopterus annectens
TAAAACACCTTAGAAAATTGCTGGAGACTTAAAAGTATATCAGTTACCTATTGAAGAAACCTATGTATTTCTGAATGTATGCTTGATGATCTATAACAAAGGTCATTAAAAATCTATATCAAAGCTTATTATAATGATGAATGATAAGTCAACAGCCAATCCTATATAAGTACCTTAACTAAACAGCTATCTTGATCTAACTATTTTGTGAACAAATGCTAGTACACTGCCATTTTTTTGTTGTCTAAAAATTAACAGCCATAAGAAAACATAGTCATATTCCACCTGGAAACAATATCCCCATTCTTGAAGATATTCGCTCTTGGTTCTCAGCTAATATTAGTAATGAAACAATTATCCTAGGCGATGTTAACATTAACTGGTCTTCTAGTCACTCAACTACCACCTCCCAGAATATAAACCTATACAGTTTCTTTCAATTAATTAACTCTCCTACCAGACCTAATAATGACAACTCTTCATGCAGTATTCTGGACTGGATATTAGTTTCCCACTCCAGCAATATCTCTGACAGTAGCATCTTGCCCGATTCCCTTAGCGATTACCTTCCTGGTTTTGCACTTTGCTCTCCTTCCTCCCTACACCTACAACATAACTATATCTTAACCGGTACCCTCACAAACTTCAACACTCAGTCCTTCTCTGACTGCTTAAAACAGATCAACTGGACCCCTATAAAAACTCTTTCTCTCAACAGCGCTGTTACTTACTTCAGTACTTCATTCATTAACCTACTAAACAACTTTGCTCCTCCTAGAACCAAAAGAGTGAAATCCAAAACCGCCCCCTTGGCTTTCCAAAGAAACAATAACCCTCATGCATACCTGTGATAAATTATGGAAACTCTACCAAAATACCCAACTCCCTTACCGAATATAGTCAACTTTGTAATACAGTTAAAAAACGTATTGCTTCCAACCACAAATCCTACTACTCTAAGCTTCAAAATAATCACAAATCCAACCCCAAGAAATTTCAGAGTAGCAACTCTGCCCTCCTTAGTCCTGGCAGAAAAGACAACCCTTGCCCAGACCCTAGTACTCCAGATCATACCATAGCCACCAAATTTAACTCCTCTATAGACTCAATAGCCAAGCTCACCACATTTTTCCCTAATAACTCATTAGCTCCTTCCACATCTCTCACCTACAACTGTTCTCCTCCTGCCACCAATACAACCCAACCCCCTCTCTTCTCCCTTATACCAATCCCTGTCAACACTATAAAAAACTCCTCCAAAATGTAAAACCATGCTCTAATGCCCCCAACAACTTACCATTCAACTTCCTCAAATTAGCTGCTGATGGCATAGCTCTCCCTATCTGTATTATAATTAATCATTCCATCCAAGAATCCTATGTATCCCTCCTCCAGAAAAAAGCCTTTATCATTTCCTTACATAAAGGAGGCAACAACACTGACATCTCCAGTTTCCGCCCCTTAGCCATTCTCTCTCCATCTCAACTTCAACCTTACCTTTTAGACAATCATTTCCTGACCCCAACACAACATAGTTTCAGACCCGGACACAGTACCACCACAGCCCTTCTATCCTTCCTTGATAATATTGACCACATTCGCAACTCAGGCAACATTGCATCTACCCTATTCTTAGACCTATCTAAGGCCTTTGATACCATTTCCTATACTCGCCCTTTGTCCAAGCTCTCTCACCTTAATCTGTCCTCCTCTTTCATCAATTGGTTTCTCAGTTACTTCTCAAATAGACAACAGGCCATCAAGTGGAATAATTTTACCTCTTCCTACCTTGACAGTCCAACATGAGCCCCCCCCCCCAAAGGGTCTATCCTGGGCCCTTTACTATTTAACATCTTCATCAATGACTTTCATCATTGTATCCCAAATGCTAAACATGCCCAATATGCAGATGTCTCTACCATCATCTGCTCTGTTGAATCTCTCCCCAGGCTCATGCAAGTAACTCAGACCACCTTTAACAACACTGAGGCATGGATGCTAAACAATCACCTAGCTCTCAATGCATCTAAAACCAAAATCATGATCTTTACCCCATCAAAAAACATCAAAATAGACAAAAACCTCCTTCTCTATAATGAGCCAAAATATGACTCCCATTGAAATAGTCCCCTATACTAAGCTTTTAGGTGTCCTTATTGATAAACAACTAAAGTTTGACACTCACCTTGAAACTAACATCAAGAAAACTTACCAGAAACTCACTATCTCACTTCCCCATTCTCATGTATGGGGCACCCATCATTACCAATCTTAAAACCACCCTTAAAGCTAAACTGTCATCCTACTATAATAAAATCTCCAAGTTTGCTACCAGCACCAAATCCTCCTCTCATCACTGTGATTCCTTACACTTCTTGAACTGGCTGGATCTTCCCAACTATCTCTCTTACATTCAACTCTCTACTGCCCATAAAGTCGTCTCAATGCCCCTCCCTCTCCTCCACCCTTACTATGCGTCTTCCTGACCAATCTCTCAGGTCTAATAACCAGAACTTCCTTGAAGTGTATAAACATTACATACCCCTGGCCAGCTTCTACCGTCGTTTTCCCTAGCATGAAAATGGAAATCCCTTCCACCCCATATCAGAACTACCCAGAACCTCTCATCTTTTAAGATTTGCTCCATTCCCATCTCTCTTCTACTTGGGAGTGCCCCTGCTCCCAGCCCTTCTAATTTCCACCATCTTCTGCCACTTTCTTCACCCTTCTCTCTCAAAACTCTACCTAACGCTAGCCATCCTGTTTTCCCTCCTTCATCTTCTCTTATAATTACCTACTCCCTTTTACACTTTAAATAGTATAGACATTTGCTTCCCACATAATTAAAAATGCTTTTAATCTCATGATGGTTCCAAATCTATAATTATGGCATACTATAGAAATTCTATCACTATGTCTACCACTATATCAAGAGATTTCTATTACCTTTTATGCTGTGTAAAATTTTATAATAATTTCTGTTGATTTTTGCTATTGCAAAATCCTGTAATAAATTTTGCTGATTTTGTTTTGTATCTATGTACATGGAGATTTTCTCCCCGGGATTCCATTGAAAAAGGGCTCATCTTGGCCCAATGGACTTTCCTGGTTAACAAACTGCAAATAAATAGATAAAAATAAATAAAAGTGCATTTCTGAAAGTATGTCAAGCATTTGTTGGTAGAAACTCTGGCTTTTGTAATAATTATCTGTTCATAATCATTAAGTTTAACCTATATCGTAAGTGCATTTGCCGTAAAGCCCTGGTACTACACTTTTAAATCACGAGCATGTATTCAGAAAAGTCACAGTGAAGTGTTAACAAGGTCTAAACCTCACAGTAATGTCTCTGTCTTTAGAAAAAGCCCAACCATGGCTCTTCAACAAATGGACATGTAGCACTATCATTTGCTGTGTCTCTTGCCATGCTAGATATTAATGAGGCATACCAGCAGAGAGATATATGCTAAGTTATTAGACATTTGCTATCCTCTGGCATGAACTTCAGTAAGGGATTTGTGCAGCCAAGTGAGTCAGACAATGATTTGGCTGTATAAAGCAGCATGGTCCTTCCTGGCCACTCGTCTATTGTGGCAGAGGTAAATGCTGGAGAATTTAGTACTTGGGTAGTGTTAGAAGGTGTGTGAGTGTACATGTATAAGGGGGTGAACGTATGAGTATATATGTGAGAGAGTATGTCTGCCTGGGAGATTTTGGTAGGGGAGTTAGTTATGGGATAGGTTAGTTTTGTGTGTGGCTGTGTGTGGGGGGTGGATTAGTCTGTACATGAGTGTGATTTGGTGGGGATGGAGCTGTGTGTGTGTGTGGTGGGGATGGGTTGGGGTGACTATCATACTTTTACACATCTGTAACTGACCATCAACATTTGTAATACTGGGTCAGGAGAACACTAGACACAAGAGAATAACTCTGAAGATGTAGATTGGGGGGACCAATAACAATCAGGGAAAAGACTAACGATGTGGGTTGGTGGGGCACTAGATACAAGGGAGAACTCTTCACTATCATGGCGTAATGGCAATTATATAAGATGTGGGTGAGGGGTGAACACTAGATCTAAGGGAAAATAGATCATGCCTTAAGGACACATATGAGAGATGGAGAGGGAACACTAGCCACCTGGAATTACAATTTCATGCCATGTTTTAATGGCACTTAATCACAATGTGGAACAGATGTGGGGAGACTAGACACTAGGTATACTGTATATTGGGGAGACTAGACACTAGAAGCAATGTGAAATGAGGAAACACTAAACACCAGGGATACACTAAGTAGCACACCTTAATGGCACAAAGAAGGATTCTAATCCTGTATCCTTCCACTGAGGATATTAGTGCTCTGTGTTATGACTAGACATGAGGATGTAATCTGAAAAGAAATAATAGATGAAATACAAAAACAACAATGACAACAACAAAATAATAATTAACTACAAAGTAGGGGGAAGGCTTTAGCCTGTGCACCCTTACCACTGGAAACATTAGTATTTACCTACTGTTCTAACTGGTATGATAGTCAAAGAAGAGATATTTTTAACATATTCAGGAGATCTCAAAAATTATTCAATGTCTACAACAGTTCATAAGTTATGGGGGGGGGGGGGTGAAGCATACTTCACAACCATGTGACACAGGAAATCTGTACAAAGCCAAAAGTAGTGGTGGGACAAAGACACACAAGGGATTGATTTTATTTATTCTTTCTTCAAATTTAGAAAGTCAGTCGTATAGTAGCTTTAGCACCACCATGCCTTTTCTGAATGATATAAAGTCTAAAACTGTAATGTTTGACATAAAAGACTGACAGTAATCATCCATCATTTACAAGGCAGGAAAAAGAAGACATCAAGGACACTGAGATGGGCATGAAGCTTGTACTGCACGTGTGTGTGTGTGTGTGTGTGCGCGTGTGCGTGTGAGTGCATGCGTGTGTGTGTTTGTGTGTGTGTGTGTGTGTGTGTGTGTGTGTGTGTGTGTGTGTGTGTGTGTGTGTGTGTGTGCATGTGCATGTGCGTGTGCATGTGTGTGTGTGTGTGTGTGTGTGTGTGTGTGTGTGTGTGTGTGTGTGTGTGTGTGTGTGTGTGTGTGTATTTGAATGTATATATTGTGTGCTAGAGAGTGAATAACACATTGCATCAGCTGCCACTGTTAACTACTGCAGGAAAGTGCTGATCAGCATGCACTGTATTTAACTATTCAGAGACATGCAAATTAGACAATAATGAGGTCTTTTCTCATCCTCTGAATGCTGTAGTACCACATTATGGAAGTAGGACCTAATTCTTTTGATAGGTCCTTGTGGCAGATGGATAGGGTGGGTTATAGGGATTTGCATTTTGGTTATACGTTTATAGGTGTAGGGTTTGGGGTGTATTTGTGGCATTTGTTATGGCTGCGGTTAGTCATTACGGAAAGGTGAGGGCCAGCAAGGGCAAGGATAGTTATTAGGTGCTACTCTCGTACTGGATAGTTGGAGGGATGTCTGGAAGGTTCGTGATCTATGATAAGGCTGCTGTTAAGGTTAGTTGGTGATTGCCCATGTCTGGTTTTAGGGGGCATTGGGTTAACATCAGGGAGAGATTAAGGGTTTACTTTCAGTCGTTTGGCCTGTTCATCACTTTGGCTATGTATGTGATAAGGTTTATAAGCTGGAGGGTTGAGTGGCTTCTGTGAGGGAGGATAAATGAGAGGACATGGAGTATTTATTTTAATTTGGTGTTTGTGTTAGCTGGTGTAGGAGGTTCATTGGGGTTGTTGGGGATTATGTTTTTTTCCCAGGTGCCAGTGTGGAACTTACAGGGCTGATGGTGGTTGGGCTGCTAACAATGCCATGATGGTTGTTTAATCATTTCATATTATAAAGGCTAGTTGGTTTAATGTCTGGATTGGTACGGCATCAGCGTTAAAGACATCTCATTGGTATGATGGTATGCAACTGGGTTTAATAACAAAATAGTATGGCTTGTTTTGTTGAGTTGCTAGAATGCCATGATGACTGTTGAGCTGTTTTATTGCTTATAAGAGATAGTTAGTGTGATGGCGGGATTGCTAGACAACGAGAGTTTAATGATACTCTTTTGGTCGGTAGTGATGGGGAGTCATTAGAATTGTTGTTGCTCTGGCATTAAGGGGAGCTCATTTACTTATTACTGGATTGGGTGGGTAAATGGGGTTGGAATGCAGCATGATGGCATGTAGTTAACTCTGCGTGTTTTTTATAATGCTAATGAAGTCATTGCAGAGCTGCCATTGGTCATGAAGTGAGGATTATTTAGCTCATGTGTAATGCAATGCTAGGTTATCTTAGCATAGGTGAAGGGTCAGTGTTTTGTTTTCAGTTGTTTCGGTAACTGTTTATTTTGTTATGTGATAGGGTTTTAGAAGTTAGTCAGTGGGGATGAGGTACACCGAATGATGTTTCTCTGGATGCCATAATGGTGTTTAGTTTGTTGGAAGTGTGCTACACAAAGGGTGAACAGCCTGGTTAAGCTGGTGGGGGGAGAAGAGAGGCAGGCTTGCCCTCTTCTCTTCCTCCTCTGGTGCTGGATGGTCAATTCAATAAGTTTGAAAAGGAAAGTGAGCGGTTACGTTGTTTGAGTATATAAGTAAGCGGAGGAAGTTGCTTATTTGGTTGATGGTATAATGCAAGAAATGGTAATAAAAGTGAGCGGTTACGCTGCTTGATAATTATATAAGCAAGGGGGTGAAGCTGCTTATTGGATTGATGGTATAATGCAATAAATGGTAATGAAAGTGAGCTCGTACTCTGCTTTATAAGTACCGATAAATGGTAATGGAAGTGAGCAGGTACACTGCTTCATAAGTAAGTGAGTGGAGGTATGGACGCTGCTTAATGATCAGGATGAGCAGGGTTATGCTGTCCTGTCCTATGATAATGTTACATGGATGTTATTTCACCTGTATCATGTCTGGTTGAAATGAATGAATATTGGTTAACATTTATGTTTATGGAAATTTAATAAAGTTCATCAAATCTCATTCGGTGTAATGTGTTTCTTGAAGGGGACCTGGAGAAATATACTTCTACTAAAATTTACCCACAGAGGACATAAAGGGTTTGTCAAGGATAGACAAGCCGTAGATAATTGGTGGGCATTAACACATTTTATAAATGCAGATCAGATTTTGACTGAGACCATGGTTGCAGTATTTTCTGACATTCAAAAATCATTTGCTGCCGTGAAATGGAATTATACTTTTTGTGGTGTGCAAGCCGTGTGGACTAAGAACTATTTTTAATAATTTTATCAGGCTTAAACAGCATGATTTTTTGTATCTTAATCAAAGTAAAAGGCTTATTCAAACAGAGAATAGATAAAGGTACAAGACAACGATGCCCTGTATCTCCTGGTCTAGTCTTACTGTTGATAAAGGAGATGGCAGCAAGGATATAAGAAGAAACCGGAGAAAGTCGAGGGAAAGCTTACAAAGGCATGGCTTAGATTTTGTGCAGTTG